>NC_041355.1:24872561-24877561 GCF_900634415.1 Cottoperca gobio | reverse complement strand
GAGAGAGACAAAGACAGAGAAGAGACAGAGAGAGAGAGACAGAGAGAGAGAACAGAGAGGTGGAGGGGAGGAGGGAGGAGAGAGGAAAGAGATAGAGAATGAGAGACAGAAGAAGAGCAGAGAGAGAAGAGGAGACAAGAGTAGGAGAGAGAGAGAGAGGGATGGGGAGAGAGAGAGAGAGGAGAGATAGATAGAGAGAGAGAGAGGGGGGGGGAGGGGGGGGGGGGGGGGAGAGAGGATAGAGAGAGAGAGAGAGAGGGAAAACACACAATAGAGAGAGAGATGATGGAGACACAGAGAGGACACACAGAGAGGAGAGACACCACACGAGAGAGAGAGAGAGAGAGAGATGAGAGAGAGAGAGGGGGGGGGAGGAGAGAGAGAGGAGAGAGAGAGAAGAGAGAGAAAGAGAAAAAAGAGAAAGAGGAGAGAGAGAGAGAGAGAGAGAGATGAAGAGAGAGAGAAGAGAGCAGAGAAACAGAGAAGACGGAGAGCAGAGCAGAGAGAGAGAGAGAGAGAGAGAGAGAGAGAGAGAGACACGAGAATAGAGAGAGAGGAGCGAGGTGCAGAGAGAGAGACGAGAGGAGAGAGTAGACAGGAGAGACAGGAGAGAGAGGAGCCAGAAAGAGAGAAGAGAGGAGGAGAGAGAGAGAGGAGAGTAGGAGAGAGAGGGCAGTGGAGAGATAGGAGAGAGAAATATAGATATGACATATATGAATACAACATATAGAATATACAATATAGCAATTACATATGAATATATATCAATACATATAGATTTAATATTTATAGTATATATATCATATATATGACATAAGATCAATAGATACAAAATACATATATAATATATATAGACAATATATATATATATACTAATTTAGTAATATATATATATATAAATTTAATCAAATATAGATACATATAATATACATATAGATATATCATATATATAACTTAAGTAATATTCATATATATACATGATATATATACACATATATATCTCATATAAATATACATATATCATATTTACATATTAATATATATATATACACTATATATATATGTGGTGTGTGTGTGGTGTGTAGTGATATATATTATTAATTATATATATATACACAACAGAGTAGAGGAGAGAGATGAAGACAAGTAGAGACACAAAGAATACGAGAGAGACACAAACAGAGATAGAGAGAGAGTATAGAGAGAGATGAAGATGAGAGAGAGAAAGGAGAGGAGAGGTGGGAAGAGGAGAGAGAGAGGGGAGAGAGAGAGAGAGAGACAGAGCACAGAACAGAGAGAGATAGAGAGAGAGAGAGAGCACATAGAGAGACAGAGAGAGACAGACGGCAGAGTAGAGAAGAGAGAGAAGAGGAGAGAGAGAGAGGAGGAGAGAGACGAGATGGGATGGAGTAGAGAGAGAGAGATAGAGAGCGACAGGAGAGAGACAGAGATAAGAGACAGAGATGAGCCTAGAGAGACAAGAAAGAGAGAGAGAGAGAGTAGAAGAGAGACAGAGATGGAGGGAGAGTATAGAGAAGAGAGAGAATAGTAGGAGAGACAGACAGAGAGAGAGACACAGAGAGATAGTACATAGAGAGAGACGAAGAGAGAGAAGATGAGAAGAGAGAGACAGAGAGATACGAGAGGATGGATGGAGAGAGAGAGCAGATAGAAGACGAGAGGAGAGACAGTAAAGAACAGAGAGAGAGAGAAGAGAGAGATAGGACGAGAGGAGACAGATATAGAGAGAGAAGAGAGAGAAGACACGAGAGAGAGAACAGATGACAGAGAAGAGAGACAGAGAATGAGATACAAGAGAGATACAGCAGATGACAGAGACAGAGACAGAGCGAGAGACAGAGAGAGAGATAGAGGACATGACAGAGGACAGTAGAGAGACAGAGAGAGAGATAGAGAGGACAGAGAAGCATAGATATAAGGGTCAGAAGAGAGATATAGAGGGATAGTTATAAAGAGACAAGTACAAAGAATATAGGTAGATGACATAGAAGTAACGAGAGAAGAAAATTAGAGAATAGACAGAAACTATCAAAATATCATGATATATTACATATATATAGATATATACATATAAATAATATACATATACATATACATATATATACATATAGATATAATATACACAATATATATACAATATATAGATATATACAATATATATATAGTATACACTATAGAGATACATTATCATATAATACATTATACATATAACATATACAACAGAGAATATATACATATATACATATACATATATATATATATATATATATATACTACATATATAATATATATATATATAGATCATATGTTATATGATATTATATGATATTAGACATATATTACATATACAGATATATTATATATATGTATATGTTATATGTATATTATATTATATATATATTATAAATCATATACACATATATATATATAGATATATATAAACATATATATAGTTATATATATATTTATTATAATAAAATATATATATATATATATATACCATATATATACAATATATACATATATTAACATATATATACTACATACTATACATACATATAGAATACATATAATATATAACATATATAATCTATATATATATTACATATATATATACATATATATATATAATATACATATATATACATAGATATATACAATATAACATATATATTACTTATACTATACTATATATAAATATATATATATATAGATATATTATAGTGGTGTGTGTGTGTGTGTGTGTGTGTGTTGTGTATATATAATTATATATACACCACAAATATATATATATCTATACATAATAACCACGAGAGATATATATATATACATTATATACAATATATATATGATATATATATTACACAAAATTATATATATATTATATACACACACAAATATATATATAATATATATATATATATCCAATAATATAGTATATATATATGTATAATATATATATTATATCTATATATCAGATAGTAATATAGATATAGTGTGTATATATATATATTATATATATTTATAATATATAGTGTATAATAATATGTGTGTGTTTATATTTATAAGTATATAGATATCTAAGGTAATTATATATAATATATATGTGTGTATATATATATATATATGTGTGTAGGATGTACTGTATATATATGTATATATATATATATAATACATTACATACATATATATATATATATTTATATATATAAACCACACATATATATATAATATGATATATATATATATATATGTGTATATATAATATGTGTTGGTGTATATATATATCATATATATAATATATATAATATATATATATGTGTGTTGTATATATATATATATAATATATATATATGTGGTATGTATGTAGTGTATGTATATATATACTCATCATATATATATATATATATATATATGTGTGTGTGTGATATAATATATATAGAATATATGATATGACACAACACACAACACAAAAAAAAAGTGAAGATATATAGTGGGTTTAGTGATAAAATAGAGTAGATACAGAATAAACACACAGTAGAAAAGAGTAATATAGACAGATTAGAAGGTAGAGTAGATAGGGGTAGACATAAGTATATATATATAGGAGGAGTAGGGGGACATATAATTAGATGATAAAAAGACTAAAGGAAGGGGAGATAGAAAAAGAGAAGAAGTAGAACACAGGGGGAAGAGAACATCATAGGAAAGACCAGGAGTAATAAGCACATATATGATATATATATATATATAATATTGTTTATATATAATATGTGATATATATATAATAATAGTATGTGTATATATATATATATATATATATAGTGATAATATAATATATATATAAGATATGTGTATATATATATATATAATTATAGTGTAAGTATATATATATATATGTGTTTTATATATATGTGAATAGATATAATATAAACAAACATATATTATATAATTACCAACACATATATATATATAATATATATTATATAATTATAATTACACACATTATATATATATAACAATATACAAACATGATATATATAACGTGTACTGAGAATTTCAAGGACAATTAAAATCTATTATGTTATTCAAGCAGCAACGTAGTATATAATATATATAGATATATAATATATACAAAGATATACTATATATATAGAGAATAGAGAAATTAACACACATAGGAAAATAGAGAACGGAACATGACAGAAGATAAAAGAGAGGACTAAAAGAGAGAGAGACAGAGAGCCACGAAAGAGAGAGTAAGCAGAGACACGACAAGAGAAGAGACGAGAGAGACACAATCATGAGAGATAGCACACAGGAGAGAGAGGAGACAGAGAAGAGGAGGATAAGATGGAGAGAGAGGTGAGCCATAGATGGAGGGAGAACAAAGGGAGAGAGAGGGTAGAGAGAACAAGAGAGAGCACCAAGAGAACACATAGTAGAGAGAGGTGGAGAGAAAGTAAGAGAGAAGAAAGAGGAAAGAGATGTAGTAGATAGAGAGAGAGAGAGAAAGAGAGAGAGAAAGAGAGAAGTAGAGAGAAGAGGAGAGATAGGAAGAGGAGGAGAGAAGAGGACAGATTAAACTAAAGAAGAGTAGGAGAAACATAGAGAAAGAAGAGAAGAAAAAGAGAGACACAGAAGACACATATAGAGAGAGAGTAGAGACAGAGAGAGAGAGGATAGAGTAGAAGTACTAGAAGAAAGCGTAGTAGAGAGAGACTAGAGACACCTAGAACAGATTAGAGAGAGGATAGAATAGATACTAAATGAGAGTTAGTAGAGATAGAGATGAGATGACGAGTAAACAGAGAGACCGATATCACAGAAGTAAGAGAGAGAGAGTTAGAGGACGAAGAAGAAGATAGTAATATATATATAGAGTAGATTAGATATAGATATATAGAAGGATAGAAGAGATATAGATATACACAACATATATAGATATATGACACATATATATATTATATCTAACACAA